>NW_023044979.1:0-41839 GCF_011762505.2 Arvicanthis niloticus | reverse complement strand
TAGTTCTCTGGTGCAAATTTTGGGGTCACTTAAGTATACTATCATATCATCTGGATAATAATAGTGTGCTCAAAGCATAAACAAGCTGAGGAAAAAAATCAGGAAAACAACATCCTTCACAAAATCACAAATAATATTAAATACATTGGAATGACTTTAACCAAGCAAGTGAAAGATCTGTATGACAAGAACTTCAAGGTTCTGAAGAAAGAAACTGAAGTACAACTCAAAAGATGGAAAGATCTCCCATGCTCATGGCGTGGCAGGATTAATATAGTAAAAATGGCCATTTTGCTGAAGGCAAGCAATTTACAGATTCAATGCAATCCCCATCAAAGTTTCAACTAAATTCTTTACAGAATTAGAAAGAGCAATTTGCAAATTCATTTGAAATAACAAAAAACCCAGGATAGTGAAAACTATTCTCAACAATATAAAAACTTCTGGGAGAATCACCTTCCCTCAAACAATAGTGAAAAACCTGCATTGTATTGGTACAGAGACAGGCAAGTAGATAAATAGAATAGAATTGAGAACTCAGAAATGAGCCCACACTAATATGGTCACATTTTTTTTGAAAAGGAGGTAAAACCATCCAGTGGAAAAAAGACAGCATTTTCAACAAATGGTGCTGGTTCAACTGGTGGTCAGTTTGTAGAAGAATGGAAATCTATCTATTCTTATCCTCTTGTACAAAGCTCAAGTCTAAGTGGATCAAGGACCTCCACATAAAACCACATATACTGAAACTAATAGAAGAGAAAGTGTGGAAGAGCCTTGAACACATGGGAACACAGGAGAAAATTTCCTGAACAGAACACCAATGCTTTGTGCTCTAAGATCAAGAATTGACAAATGTGATCTCATATAATAGCAAAGATTCTGTAGAGAAAAAAACCCCAACCAAACAAAACCAAAACAACACAAAACAAACCTGTCAATGGGACAAAATGACAACCAACAGATTGGGAAATGATCTTTATCGATCTTATATCTAATAGAAAGCTAATATCTAATATATACAAAGAACTCAAGTAGTTAGACTCCAAAGAGCCAAATTAAAAATGGAGTACAGAGATAAACAAAGAATTCTCAAATGAGGAATACCAAATGGCTGAAAAGCACCTAAAGAAATGTTCAACATCCTTAGACATCAGGGAAATGCAAATCAAAACAAACCTGAGATTCTACCTCACACCAGTTAAAATGGATAAGATCAAAAACTCAGGGGACAACACATGCTGGGGAGGATGTGGAGAAAAAGAAACACACCTCCAATTTTTTGCTGGTACAACCATATTAACCAGGTACAACCACTCTGGAAATCTGTCTGGTGGTTCCTCAGAAATTTGCAGAGTACTACCTGAGGACCCAGGTATACTACTCTTGGGCATATACCCAAATGATGCTTTAATATATAACAAGGGCACATGCTCCACCATGTTCATAGCATCATTATTTATAATAGCCAGAAGCTGGAAAGAACCCAGATGTCCTTCAACAGAAAAATGGATACAGAAAATGTGGTACATTTACACAATGGAGTACTACTCAATTATTAAAACCAATGAATTCATGAATTTTTTAGGCAAATGGATGGAAGTACAAAATATCATCCTGAATGCGGTAATTCAGTCACAATATAATACATATGGTGTGTACTCACTTATAAGTGGATATTAGCCTAAAAGTATGGAATATCCAAGATACAATTCACAGTCCACATGAAGCTCAAGATGCAGGAAGAACAAAGTGAGGAAGCTTCAGCCCTTCTTAGAAGGTGGAACAAAATATACATGTGAGGAAATATGGAGCCAAAGTATGGATCAGAGACTGATGGAAACACTTTCAGAGGCTGCCTCACCTAGGGCTCCATCTCATATAGAGACACAAACCTCAGACACTACTGGGGATTCCAAAAAGTGCTTGTGACAGGAGCCTAACATAGCTGTCTCTTGAGAGGCTCTTTCAGAGCCTGGCAAATACAGTGGCAGATGCTCACGGCCAACCATTGGACTGGGCATGGGGTCTCCAATGGAAGAGTTAGAGAAAAGACTGAAGGAGTTGAAGGGGTTTGTATCCCATAGGAAGAACAATAATATCAATCAACCAGACCACCCAAAGCTCCCAGAAATTAAACCAGCAACCAAAGAGTACACATGTAGTATCCCATGACTCCAGCTGTACATGTAGCAGAGGATGGCCTTGTTAGACATCAATGGGAAGAGAGGCCCTTGGTCCTCTGAAGGCTTGATGCTTCAGTGTAGGGGAATTCGAGGGCAGGGAGGCAGAGGGAGTGGGTGGCCAGGTGAGCAAACACTCTCATAGAAGCAGAAGGAGAAAGGATTAGATAGGAAATTTCTGGAGGGGAAACCAAAAAATGTGATAAAATTTGAAATGTAAATAAATATAATATCCAATAAAAGATGGAAATAAAGATTTAGTAACTCTGCTGGGCGGTGGTGGCACACGCCTTTAATCCCAGCACTCGGGAGGCAGAGGCAGGCAGATTTCTGAGTTTGAGGCCAGCCTGGTCTACTGAGTGAGTTCCAGGACAGCCAAAGGCTATACAGAGAAACCCTGTCTCGAAAAACCAAAAAAAAAAAAAAAAAGTAATAATGAAATAAAATAAAATAAGATTTAGTAACTCTTATTCTGAAAAATTTATAATGAGACCCTTCATCTGGTGTGAATTATATGTTCACAGAACTCACTGATATTATGGTGATAAAGGTATTGTGTATGATATTATTTTCACTACTGATATTTCTTACTGAATGAAACACATTCATTTCATGTTTAAATGGTATGTTTTTATAAAACTAAAAGAGCCTTATACTGCAGACAAACTCTGAAACCCATATTCCTTTTCATGTACTGTACTCATCTTAATATGTTACCTGATATTTTTAACACATACACGATATATTGTAAAGCTACTCCGAAAGCCTGCTCCTCTGTGATGGCCATCAACAATATGCAATGCTGCGTTTATGCTCCACACACTACTAACACTCACTCTTGTTTCTCTTTTCAAATTGGTTCTTTTTATTGTATCAGTAATCTATAATCTATTATATTCCGAATCATTAATGAGACAATTTACCATTTTGCTAATGTCTTAGTTTCTGTTGCTGTAATAAAACACCATGGTCAAAAGAAACATATGAAAACAGTATTGATTTCCCTGTGTACCTTTGTCACAGTTAATTGAATAACACCAGGAGCCCAATTAGAGTCCATGCAATTATGCTCGTTACTGCTGTCATGTCCATGTTATCTCAAATCCTCTTTCTTATAATTCCCAGAACAACATGTCTGGAGGTGGCACTGTTCACAAACAATTGGGTCTCTTTATATTAATCTTTAAATAAGAGCATTGCTTATACATGTACATATCAAAATGATGGCAGCTATGCCTCAACTGAGATTACCTATACTCAAAATTGAGGTTTGTGTACTCATGAATGAAACCATTTTCTACCAAGCCTTAGTCATGGGTATTTCAATAGGCAGTGCTATCCTGCTGTGATAGCATATTATTTAAAATTTTTGTATGACTTAGTAGTACTTTTGTTAAGACAAAACAGGAAGATATGTTGAGTTCCATCTAACAGTTTAAAACTAATGAAGTTTCAATGATGAAACTTATCTTTGTACTTCTGAAGGGAATTTAAATCTTGTCTCAATAAAATAACATAACACTTTGGGATGAAAATACACCCTAGCAACCCAGCACTTGAAGCCAAGATGGAGAAGACCTCCACAACTAACATGACCTTTCCCAGGGTGCTGTGGTAGACAGGGAGGAAGATGATCCACACACTGCAGAACACCAGCATGCTGAAAGTTAGGAACTTGGCTTCATTGAATCTGTCAGGAAGGTTCCTAGCCAAGAAAGACACAATGAAGGTTCCCAGAGCCAAGAAACCCAAGTATCCCAGAACAAAGTGGAAGGCAATGACAGAGCCTTTGTTGCAAATAATAACAGTCTTCCCATGTTCAGATTGTATATCTCTGTCAATAAAGGGAGGAGATGTTACCAACCAGGTTCCACAGAGAACAAGTTGGATTAGGGTACACATGGGGATGACCAACTTAGGTGCTGCTGTTATAATCACTCTCATCCTTCTCCCAGGGGTAGTGAGCTTGAAAGCCAGGACCACAGTTATTGTTTTGGCCAACACAGTAGAAATAGCCACTGTGAAAAACACTCCAAATGTGATTTGCTGTAGAATGCAGGTGGCCTGGTTGGGATGTCCAATGAAGAGCAATGAACAAAGAAAACAGAAGATGAGGGAGATGAGCAGGATGTAGCTGAGAATGCGTTTATTAGCCTTCACAATAGGAGTATCCTTGTGCTTCACAAAAATGATGAGTACTAGAATTGTGATGGCCGTGAAGCACAGGGTCATGCAGGCTAGAGCCATCCCCACTGGATCTTCATAAGCCAGAAAGGACACAGCTCTTTGGAGGCAGTGAGTTTGCTCTAAGTTGGCATACTTATCATCTGGACACATTATACACTGTTCCATATCTGCTAGTGAACAATAAACCATTATAAGATATCATAATTATGTAGGCAATAATTAAGTATTTGTATTATTAATAGGATATATCAAAACATAGTTTAGTTTTGAGCATCTATTTCATTCCTTATTGCCATAGGGACCACTGACTTATGATTGCTCTCTATTAACATATGCTTGGTGATGGAACAAAACACCATCATAGGAAATGGAACATAAAAAACATTGTGAAACAAAACAAGGAAAAATATGATGATGAATAATATGCATCGTCTCAGATTATGTCATTCCTCAAACCATAAATTCACAACTCACAAACAAGAGTAGGGTGCATACATAGGTATTGATGCCAGTTCATGAAACACATTATGTACTTTGCTTTGAGAGTTGTTCCCTTTGTCTATACCTACCCATAGGCACCAGAGCACACAATTCCTCATGCAAATACTGTTTGCAAAAAGTAATATTTTCATTCTAGAAACTGTATGCCTCACTGACAAATGCATGTCCCTGTCATTGTGGTAAGATCTCTTCCTTCCCAACTACACATTTAATAAGGCATGAAGATTATGGATATTTACATTCATCCCTCTTTCCTTAGCTAGGCTGGGATTGATGATAAGTGCTATCCCCTCTCTTGCTGCATTCTTGAAATCTTCACTCTTGTTTTAATTCTTTGACAAGAAATGCTTAAACCTTTAAGCCATCTAACCTCTTAAAATATATTTCATTAAACAATAACTGTTAGCAAGCCAGCGGTGGCACAGCGGCTTAGGTGGCTGCCTCCAGAGGGCAGCTGTGCCTTTCTTCCCGAGTTCGAATCCCGCCATCTCTGTTTCTTCCCGTGTGTTTCATGGGAAAAAAAAATAAAAATAAACAATAACTGTTACCCTGAGCATCTGAACTTAATTTAAAATCAGTTGTGAAAGAAATGTGCTGTTTGTAGAATATACTTCAGATTATATCCTAAGTCCAAAAGAAGTTGATATGATTTAACTGATTAAGTTCTAAACACGGGACTTTAGGTCTTCAGTTTCCATCTAGGCCATATCATATTTCTAGTCTGGAATGAGAATGTTTTGAATTCAACATTTTTTTTCTGCATGCAAGCATGTACCTGTTTCATTGGAAACCTCATTTTCTGGGCACTGGACACACTCAAAGCAGCAGTCTGCTGTTTCTTTCTGATGAATTTTCCTGAATCCAGCAGTACATGGTACACTACACATGGAGGAGGGAACCTGAAGCAATATATATATATATATATATATATATATATATATATATATATATATATATTGGTGGGTGTGTGTGTGTTTGTGTGTGTGTGTGTAGTTCATGTATACATCATATGTATAATGACTCATAGATTGCTATGTGGGACATTAAAAGATATGGCTATAAATATTCCCCTGATAACCAGCATTACTTAAATATTTCAGGGACATTTTTATTTGTATTACCCTGAAATGCACTGAAAGTCACAGTACATTTATATAACATGTAATATTATTTATGCAACATTCAGTTTATAGCAATTTAAAATTTTTCCTTCCAAAACTGATTAATCAAAAAGGAATGTTTATTTGGCATCAGTTTCTCTATAATTATTTATAAATAAAAAATAAGAACACTGAGTTGTATGGTAAATCAAGAACAAGTTGTTTGATGAGTATGAACAAAATATGTTATATAAGACAGTCATACAATTAATGAAGTTTTCCTAAGTTTAAAAGAAAACGTTGAACCCTCTATCCAACCAACCCCCTACTTCTATGAGGGAGCTCCCCTACCCACCCACCCACTTCTGCCTCATCACCCTGTCCTTTCCCTATGCTGGAGCACCAAGCCTTCAAAGGAACAAGGGCCTCCCCTCCTACTGATGCCCAATAGAGGAATCCACCACAGGATAGGGGAAACCAGGAATGCTAATGATATTTAAAATGTAAATAAATAAAATAACTAATAAAAAGATATAAATTTTAAAAATCTTGAATCTTTAGAAAGATTTCTGTTAATAAATATGTGCTGTACTTAATTAAACTATAAATATGTTCACACAGAATCAAAAATTCTGTGATTTACATAAAGTTACAATATTTTAATTATATATTTGTACATATATAATATTATATGTTTAGTAACTATATTCCTGTGTCATGTCATTGAATAGGCATGTGGGTGCAACCTAACATGGAATCCAGAGGCCTTTGATCCCTATGACCAGATTTACATGAAGTTGAGAGTTATCAAATTTTGGTGATTGGAACTGAGGATGGTCCTTTGTAAAAGTAGCAATTGGCCTTAACTACAGAGCTATTACTTCAGTGCCTCATACTTTAAAATTTAGATATTCTGAAAAAAACCTGTGGTATACTCACTGATGTTCCTCCTGTGGCCCACTCCAGGTCTTCAGATATGTGAAGTTGTTGACTCTGTGGGAAACAAGAAAAATAGCTTCCTATTTTCACTTTTAATCCAAAGCCTTGTGGAAAATTCCAAGTGAAGAAAATGTCATACTCTTCACACTGATTTTCTCTATGGTTCATGTTCACCAGTTCTCCAACAGGGTTAGTAAATACCCTGGTTTTCAACAAGGAAGCCATCTAAATGAGATGCATCATTAGATAGTTACATATGCATATCAATAAAGGGAATGCCAAATTCAGAATTTCCTCTAATTTTTTATAGACTCTCAGAAAAGACAACTATATTAAAGTAATCTTGTGTAGTAAAATAAAATATACCTTATTGATAATTAAAATTAATATACTGAATACTAATGTTCAATGATAAAATGTGCTAGAAAAATTATTACCAAATATCAAGTAACATGGTGTGTTTGTGTGTGTGTTTCTGTGTGTGTATAGTGTGCACATGTTTGTCAAAAATATTTTGTAAAAAAAATGGAAGCCATGTATGTGCAAATGAAGGGGAAGTCTGAATGTCTGCAAGTTGTGAAAATTAAGGATGATTCTGGGTCTTTCATATATATATACATTATGCATGTACAAAAAAGACCCCACAAACTTAATAAAATGTGCAGTCTTAGTCATTTGTGGTTATATAAATAATGGTTAATTTAAATGAATAACTATTAATCCCAGCTCATGTACCTGTTCTTTTTTAGGTTTTGTTTTGTTTTATTGAGACAGGGTTTCTCTGTGTAGACCTGGTTGTCCTGGAATTCACTCTTTAGACCAGGCTGGCACTCTAACTCAGAAATCCGCCTGCCTCTGCCAATCAAGTGCTGGGATTAAAGGTGTGAGCTACCACTGCTCAGCTCATGTACCTATTCTTGAGAAATTATTCTTTAGAAAAATATTCTAACCTAGTCATCACTTAAGGCTTTTAGATAAAACTGTTGGCTACTATTTTAAATTTTGAATTTATTTGCTGAAATGTTGAGACACGTTTTCACAAAACTCCCTGATATTCAAAAATGTATTGTTTCCATTTAAATCTTATCCTTGTGTAAGATATTTATCCATTTAAAGATTCATTAGGGAGTTTTGCAGTGTAGAAATCTTTCCACTGAGAGAATAATCTCTAACAAATGTACAATTGTTTCTCAGGGTCCGTTTAAAAGATCACATTGATTTATCTAAACATAATGTAAGAAACTTTACCTGCAGACAGTCCATGAATACTCCCTTGGGTTCTGCCATTTTCTGAGACTCTACTTGTTGAAGAATGAGTTCATGGTAGGTGTAGGCCACAGCATAAATTGCGTTATACAAATTATAACCTTCATCACTCAGGACCATGTCATATTTGTGCAGTGTTGTCCATTCCAATGTGTTGATGAATGTAAAAGGAATCATTTTTATTGCTGTTCTTAGAGATTGAACAATTAAAATAATTCCACCCCAGTACAGAGTCAGAAATGCTTACTGGGTATTTGTAAGTGTTTATTGTTTGCATAAAATTCCTAAGCTTAGCAGTCTCACCTTTGTGGTGTGCAAAAGTGACAGTCCCATGGAAGAAATCAAGGGTGAAATCTTTTTTATTTGTGATAACATCCCATTGTGAGGTTGTGATCCAGATTCTCTGAGCACCTAAATATCCCCATCGTCTAAAGCTGATTTCTAAAGTAGAGTTCATTTCACCATAAATGATAACAACCCTTGCTGTTGATGTTGTAATTTGTTCATCATATACCTTAGCCTTTGTCATGTATAAATGCGTGTTTTCTGGGATCACATTCACAAAAGCCAAACAGATCCCATGCCTTTGCATTTCTTCCCTCATGTCTGAGAGAAACTGAATACCTTGGTCATTGTCTGAGATGACCAGTCCAATCCAAGTCCATCTAAAATGAACCATCAAGGAAATCATGCCATAAAACAAATGGGTGTCCTTCATGGCTACCTGATAGACAAAGGGCAACTGGTCATGGTCACTTAGGTTAGGATTAAATGGTCCAAAGAAAACCTAAAGGATGCAGATGAGAAGATGAAACATCCATATGAGGAATATAATTATTAGGACACTTGGACTTACATACAGGTAATGTTACTCACCTTCAGATCCCCTGTTAAGGATAATAAAATTTAAATATATATATATATATATATATATATATATATATATATATATATATATATATTCTATTAGATTCTAGACTATTTCTGACAAGTCTGAATGTCCTATAAAACAGTTTTCTCTGTTTGCTTAGATATGATTTTTAACTCTATTACATATATATGTATATATACAATATATAATATATATACTATGTATATACACATATATACATATATATACACACACACACAATATGTGTGTGTATATGTGTAGCAGCACACACATAAATGCATGCTCTTCAAGCTTTGTTGTAGGCACATGCAAATGAAATTTAAAAGTTGTTAACTATTCCAGTGTTATGCCTTCTTACCGTTGGTGTCCTAGTATGAAGTGCTAGTCTTAAGGATGATTTCCATGATGGTCCTATAATGTCTGCACCACACATTGGATCTAATCCACAGATATAATTAATAAAATCCAAACTACGGTTTTGTTGTGAATATACTTCATCCAGAAGTCCCAATGTATCTCCACAAAGGCCAACAATGATGTCGAAATACAAAGACATGTTGGGTAAAAGATAAGGATTCTTGTTGATCTCTTCAGCAGCAAAAATCATTACCAGAAGAAACTCAGATTTTCTTTTTTGTATTCTAGAACAAGGCATAATAATGATTAAGGGAGATGTCTGAAACATAAAATTTAAATTGCAATAAAGTTTGTAATATGAGACATGCGAAATTTCTGTCTCAATTTCTTGAATAAGTTTCATGAATTAGAAGTCTTTAGAGCAACATACAATTTAAGAATTCATAGATGTAGGGCACTATGATATGATAAATTTTGTATTCATGAAAACTGATAAAGATTATTTTTATCTCTGTCATCTTTGAAGTAGATTATTGTCCTATTGAGCAAGACTATTATAAAGTAACTTTAGAGTTGTAATTCCACAGATAAATAAATAAATAAGCATGGCTTAAACCACACATAAACGATATAACACATTCTCCTTAAAATTTTTCTTATTTAAATTTATACATCAAACATATTAATTTTGAGTATTTTGAAAATCAGGTAATATATCAAAAAATTTTTCAACTTTTATATTCACATTTTTCATAACCTAAAAATATTATTAATGAATATTTAATAATATCCAAAACTGAGAATCCTATATCTAACATTGAGTACTAAATTGTTTCAAGACATACAAAATATTTTTGGGAATTTAGTAAAGGAGCATAAAATATTAAAAAGGAACCATTAAAATTATATTCAAAAGCCCTTATATGATATAGTGTCAGAGTATTCAAAACATATTATATATCTGTGTACATTGTCTAACAATCAGTTTACTTAAAATGATTATCAGTGTTTGTAGGAAAGAAATTATTTTACCCATAAGAATACTTTACAAATTTCAGAATAGCAAAAACTCTTTGTAGTAAACATTTTAAAATGTTAGTTTCATGCACAGTGAAAAAAAAAAATCAATAATATTTCCATGATGTTTGTAGAACATGACGTTAATATTTTCAACTGTTAATATTCAACAAACAATAATTATTTTAAGACATATTTTATATAAATTAATTTATCCATTTCAAAATATACAATATGATACAATATACCACATAACCAGAATATTAACCTTTATGCTCTTTCACACGTCAATTTAATGTTACCTTTAATGTGTTGTTACTATGTCAATTTCATTAAAAAGGTATCAGATTTCTCTTAACACCTCAGTCTTCTTAATTCTTTGAGAACCTTTAAGTGATATCTGAACACAGAAATCTTCTCTCCCTATTAAATGTGTTCACCTGGCCAGGACAGTTGGCAGAGTATCTACTACTATTAGCAATTACCTGTCATCAGAAGTAAAAACCACAAACATCCTCTTTTGATGAAAATTACATTTTTCAATTGGAGTGTGTAGAGTTAAGTTTTTCTTTTGAAACCTGAAAAGTGCATTGGCTCAGTTCATATATGCATGATTATGAACCTAATTATGGCTTATGAAAGTGTCACCAATGAGAATTTCCACTATTTTTCTACTGAGGTGTAGGATAAAACAGAATACATCAGAAATGAAATTCTTACTGACCTAAAAGAAAAGTATAATAATGTGAAGCCACCATCACTGTCAAAGTGCACACAGTATACTGTGGCTAACAATTGGGAAACATATTCTTTAAATCCCAAAGACATGAACATTGAATAAGAGATGAGATGAAGATTCAAAGACAGAAAACTACAGGAAAACTCAGTCACAAAAAAGTAGTCCCAGTCATTCAGATTACCTAAAATGTGAGTGATTTCAACACTTCTTCCCTCATGATCATCAGGCACAAATGATAACATCTCACACTTGCGATCTCAAAACTATGTAGCCACATTAAGAACACGATTTATCCATAAGAAATTCGTTTATTCTCCTAGATCTTCACTAATGTTATATTAATATAATTAATAGATATATTGACCATCTACCTGATAGTGATAATAAGACTAATATGTGACTGAATATTTGTATAATTGTACCAAAAGATTATTCTGGTAACAGAATATGAAGCCTGGCAGTCTTTATCCACATTAAGTGTCAACTCCAGAATGGGAGGAGAGACTCATTTAAGGACTGTTTTAAAAAACAAAGTATGTATGGAATGTTATAGTAAATTATATCAAATTTATATCACCAATATATATATATATATATATATATATATATATATATATAAAGTTATTCATGTAATCATGTATAGTAGATTTACACATTCACAAATACTTCAATGTCTGAATGTATGTCCAAATTTTGGAGACCAAAATTTGATAACCTTTTTATGAAGGCATTTAGATGCCTGCTCATACAAGAATCAATGGCAGACAATAGAATATAGACAGTGTTGGAGTCTCTTCATATTTTGCTCTTCCCAAAGATGAGAACTGTGAATTCAAGGTAGATGAAGAGACATCTTTCAAGACAAGATATCCACAAACACTCAACAGAATCTAATCTCTCTCATTGTCCAGCATTGTGAATTGGAGCCCAGCATAGTAAAGATAAACTAAACTGTGACACATTTCAAAGTATTAAGATAGTCAATGATGTAATAATTTTCAGAAGTTCCTAAAGTAACAGGGGGGAGAACAGGACAGAACCTTACAGTTTGTTTATACTGTTAAATATTTCTAATTCATGACATTGAAGAAGGAAACATAGTTAATGACTTACCTAAAAGGAATAAGTTGATTATACAAATCATCTTCAATAGCTTCATCCCATACCGAGAGTGAAAAACCACAGTCACTTCTCAAATGTCCATCATTATCTTCAATATTCTTTATCCTCCAAAAGCAACTGAGTTCAGTCAAACAGCACAAGATGAGAGAAAACTTCAGGAACAAAAAGGAAATAGTGAAATCACGCAGCTTCTTCATGTTTGCTAGGATCTAAGCCAGAGCAATTGTTTAATCTGTTTCTTATGCAGTCAAACATTACACACACACACACACAAACACACACACAGACACACATTTAGAACTATGTGTCTGTTTTAAAGGCTACTGCTGTTTGGATATCTACTTAATTATATTCAACAATAATTTTCCACTCATCTTATGTAATGCTCCCTGGATTCAGTGAGAAAATTCTTGCCTCAAGCTCTACATCTGAGGTCTGAAAACTTTTGATCAAAACATTGTTGAAAACATGTTGTGAAGATCATGTTCTCCATCCTCAGGTGCCATGATTTCATTCATATCCATGGCATAAATATTTTCAGAAAGTATCTTCTCCTGGACAGCTGGGACCAGACCATGTGTCAACAGCCATATGTATGAACACAATGGATCTCATCAGAACTTCCATAGTAAGACAAAGGTTGAGAAGGTCATAAGTGTTCCTTAACATTTAGACTTTGAGTTTAATCATGGGACATTATATCTTCCATTGTCTAGTGTAGGGAAGGGCATTCTCACATGCAACATTGAGGCAGGAGTTGACCATTCTCTCTGTTGTTCATATACTATTGTATGCTAGTCATGTTCACAAAATCTCCTCAAACTCCTGTAATTTCTGTCGTCTCTAGAATTTGTCATCATGCTGAAACCAATGATGACTTGAGTTATAGAGATTCATCACCCATCCTGTCCAGTATCAGTACCTGCAAAGACATTCACTGAGTTATAATGCTGATATCTTGTGTGATAATCAGTCCCTGGTAGTCAGTGTCATTTGATGAAACATTTCTTTAGTTGATGTTTGTTCATACTTCATTAAAAATTTTGAGAATAATTTCATACATTTTACTCACAGGAATGAAAGAAATTAGATGTCATTTATGAGAGATAATTTTATTGCTAATGTTAGTATATACCTTATATTTTTCATTCTTGTCTAGTTGGTATTTGTTTTGATACAGTCCTGTCTTGGATTACATTGCAACAACACAGATGTACGTCTCTTATGCTCATGTATGTAACTTGGTTAGATTACAATTAGTGACACAGATGGAACATTAAATTAATGTGGTTTTTTTTAATTTCCTTATATTTTTACCTATAATATCTACACTGAGTTAAGTGGAGACATTATCTCGATTTTTGTAATTGTTAGTGTGTCACTGGCTTATAGTAAATTTTGCTATGGAGTTTATTGTGCTATCTTAGTTACTATGAATGAGAATTTGTTTCATACTTTGGTTGAATTATGAATTTGTCAGTTTAAATATTTTAGTACTTTTGCAGACCTATAGATTGTGTAAATTGAGTGTCTTGTTGTGATAGTCTATACTTTTTGTATACTGAGTGATAATACTGTGTCAAAAGAACTGAAAATGTGGATGGAGGGTTACTCTTCACTCCATTGTGCTCAGTTCAATACTTGGCTGCAAGCATTTGCATATGTATTGGGAAGGGTCAGGCAGAGCCTCTCAAGAGACAGATAGATAAGGCCCCTGTCAGCAAGCACTTCTTGTCATCAGCTATAGTGTCTGGGTTTGCTGGCTGCATATGGAATGGATTCCCCAGGTGGGGAATTCTCAGGATTTACTTTAGACAGGAGCAATTATGAGTTAATATTATTGAGATGAGTGTGGGACCCCATGCCTTAACCAGGTGCAGAGCCTATCCTTGGTCTCTATAGTTTTTTTCTCCCCCTTTTTTGGTTATTTCAGCTAATGCCATCCCCATTGGGTCCTGGAATCCTCTTTCTTTCCTGGCATCTAGGACTTTCTGGTAGCTACCCCCAGTTTCTCATCACCCATTGCTACACACCTCTCTTCAATTTCCTGACCCTCTGTTCATCTCCCTTGTCTCCTCCCACACCTGATTCTGCCCTCTTTCCCCCTCCCCTCCTTCTCTTCCTCCAAATTCCCTCCTACCCCCTAACTCCAGTGAGTATTTTGTTCCTCCTTCTAAGTAGTACTGAAGAACCTACACTTTGGCCTTTCTTCTTCTTGAGCTTCATGTGTTCTGTGAGTTGTTTCATGGGTATTCTGAGCTTTTTCTCTAATATCTACTTATCAGTGAGTACATACTGTGTGTGCTGTTTTGTGACTAGGACCTCACTCAGCATGCTATTTTCTAGTTCCATCCATTTGCTTAAGAATTTCATGAATCCATTGTTTTTAATAGCTGAGTAGTACTCCATTGTGTAAATGTACCACATGTTCTGTACCCATTTCTCTATTGAGGGACATCTGTGTTTTTTCCTGCTGCTGGCTATTATAAATATGGCTACTATGAACACAGTGGAGCATGCACCATTGTTGTATGTTGGAAAATCTTTTGAGAATATGCCCAGGAGTGGTATAGCTGGGTCCTCAGGTAGTACTATGCCCAATTTTCTGAGGAACGACCAGACTGATTTCCAGAGTGCTTTACAAGCCTACAATTTCACCAGCAATGGAAGAATGTTCCTCTTTCTCCACATCTTCATCAGTATCTACTCTCACTTGAGTTTTTGATCTTAGCCATCTATAGTGAGAAGAAATCTCAGGGTCTTTTTGATTTTCATTTCCCTGATGACTAAGGGTGATGAACATTTCTTTAGGTGCTTCTCAGCCATTTGAGATTCCTCAGTTGAGAATTTTTTATTTAGCTCTCTACCCCATTTTTAATAAGATTACTTGTTTAATAGGAAGGTTTGGTTCTCTGAAGACTAACTTCTTGACTTGTTCTTTATATTTCTTATTCCCCTTCTGTTCGTTGTAGGATTGGTAAAGATCTTTTTCAAATCTGTAGGTTGCCATTTTGCCCTGATGATAGTGTCTTTTCCCTTACTGAAGCTTTTCAATGTTTTGAGATACCATTTGTGAATTGCTGATCTTAAAGCCTGGCCCAGTGGTGTTCTGTTCAGTAAATTTTTCCCTGTGTCAATATGTTTGAGGCTCTTTTCCACTTTCTCTTCTATTAGATTTAGTGTATCTGGTTTTGCATGCAGGTCCTTAACCTCTTAGACTTGATTTTTGTACAAGGAGATAAAAATGGATCAATTTGTATTTTCCTCCAGGCTGACTGCCACTTGACCCAGTATCATTTATTTAATATACATTCTTTTTTCCACTGGATGGTTTTGGATTCTATGTCAAAGATGAGGTAATCGTGTTTGTGGGTTTAATTTTGGGTTTTCAATTCTATTCCATTGATTTACCAGCATGTCTCTGGACCAGTACCATGTAGTTTTTTTTTTTTTAATCACAACTGCTCTGTACTACACTTTGATGTCAGGAATGGTGATTCTCTCAAAAGTTCTCTTATGGTTGAAAATAGTTTTCACTATCCTAAGTTTTTTTTTGTTGTTGTTCCAAATAGATTTAGGAATTGCTCTGTCTATCTCTATGGATAATTGTGTTGGAATCTTGTTGGGGATTACAACAATTCTGTAGATTGCTTTTGGTAAGATGGGCCACATGTTAATCCTGCTGATTTGTGAGCACAGGGTATCTTTTTATGTTTTGAGGGATTATTAAATTTCTATCTTTAGAGACTTAATGTTCTTGTCATACAGAGCAATAGTGATAAAAATTGCATTGTATTGGTACAAAGAGAGGCAGAAAGATCAAGGAAATAGAATTGAAGACACAGAAATGAACCCACATACCTATGGTCATTTGATCTTTGACAAGGGAGCTAAAACAATCCAGTGCTAAAAAGACAGAATTTTCAAAAAATGGTGCTGGATCAACTGGAGGTCAGCATGTAGAAGAATGCAAATCAATCCATTCTTATTCCCTTGTACAAGGCTCAAGTCCAAGTTGATAAACAACCTCCACAAACAAAAAAAAAACAGGTAAATTGAAACTAATAGAAAAGAAGATGAGGAAGACCCTTAAATACCTAGGCACAGGAGAAAAGTTCCTGAAAAGAACTCCAATGGCTTATGCTCTAAGATCAAGAATTGACAAATGGGACCTTATAAAACTGTAAAGCTTCTGCAAGGGAAAGGACACTGTCAATAGGACAAAAGGCAACCAACAGATTGGGAATAGATCATTACCAATCCTACATCTGATAAAGGACTAATACTCAATGTATACAAAGAAATTAAGATATTATATTCCAGACAACCAAATAACCCTATTAAAATGGGGTACAGAGCTAAACAAAGAATTCTCAACTGAGGAAACTCGAATGGCCAAGAAGCACCTTAAGAAATGTTCAGCATCCTTAGTCATCAGGGAAATGCAAATCAAAACAACCCTGAGATTCCACCTCACACCAGTCAGAATGGATAAGATCAAAAACTCAGGTAATCATAGATGCTGGCAAGGATGTGGAGAAAGAGTAACACTCCTCCATTGTTGCTGGCATTGCAAGCTGATACAACTACTCTGGAAATCAGGCTGGCAGTTCCTTAGATAATTGGACATAGCATTACCTGAGGACCCAGCTATACCACTCCTGGGCATATACTGAGAAGATGCTCCAACATATAACAAGGACATATGCTTCACTATGTTCATAGCAGCATTAATTATACTAGCCAGAAGCTGGAAAGAACCTAGATGTCCTTCAACAAAGGAATGGATACAAAAAAATGTGATACATTTACACAATGGAGTATTACTCAGCTACTAAAAATATGAATTCGAGAAATTCTTAGGAAAATGGATGGAAGTAGAAAATATTATCCTGAGTGAGGTAACCCAATCACAAAAGGACACACATGGTGTTTACTCACTGATAAAGTGGGTATTGGCCCAAAAGCTTGAAATAGCCAAGATTCAACTCACAGCCCTCATGAAGCTCATGAAGAAGGAAGACCAAGTGTGGATGCCTCAGTCCTACTTAGAAGGAGTAACAAAATACTCAAGGGAGCAAATATGGAGACAAAGTGTAGGCAGAAACTGAAGAAGGGGCCATCTGGAGTCAATTCTACCTGGATATCCATCCCATGTGCAGTCACCAAAGGTAGACACTGATGTGGATGTCAGGAAGTCCATGCTGACAGGATCCTGATATAGCTGTCTCCTTAGAGGTCTGCCAGAGTTTGACATATACAGAGGCAGATGCTCACAGCTAACCACTGATCTGATCAAGGGGTTCCCAATGGAGAAGTTGAGAGAAGACTGAAGGAGCTGATAGGGTTTGTGGCCTCATGAGTAGAGCAACAATACCAACCATCTGGAGTTCCCCAGGTTCTAAACCACCAGCCTGGAAGCACATAGGGAGGAACCCATCACTCCATCTGTATATTTAGAGGAGAATGGCCTTGTCAGACATAGGTAGGAGAGGAGATCCTTGGTCCCATGAAGGGTGAACATGAATTGGGGGGAATTTGAGGGTGGGAAGGTGGGAGTATGGAGGTAGGGGCACATCCTCACAGAAGCAGGAGGAGGGGTATTGGATAGGATGTTCCTAGGTGGTGGGGGAATGGGTTAAGGGGATAAAATCTGAAATGTAAATATAATATCCAATTAAAAAATAAACAAACATATATATCACCCCTCAAAAAAAGAAGTAACAAAATACTCATGGGAGCAAGTAAAGAGACGAAGTGTGGAGCAGAGACTATAGGAGGGATTGTCTGGCTGTATTGGGCATATGTTTCTGACCCACCTTTGCTTGGCTATATCACAGATGTGACAAGCTGCCTTGCCTCAAGATTTTAGAACTTGTGGGACAGAGAACCAAAATGAGAAATTATAATGTCTCTTGTATTTTTCTTAAAGATGACAAATTATTCGGTCTCAATCATGTACTTGTCTAGAAATCAATACAATATTGGAAATAATAGTCTTCCTTTGGAAGGTGGGGTCTGTGCGTTTTCAGAAGCACATATGGAAGTCAGCAGCAGATCTCTATGATATTATGATAGCAAGAGGTGAAGCTGGAGGAGAATCTGGATTTTAAACAAGGGTTATTGCATGTGTTAAGGCATTTATAATTGTCAAGCTAAAATTTGTTTAGTCTTTTCTACAGTATTTATTATAAGTTGCATTGACTACATGCTTTCTAATTGTGTTAGTGTGTTGAAAACTGACATACCTTTTACGGGGGTCTATCAATCAGCTTTTGTCTTACTGCTGTGAGTATTAGAAAACCTTAATACTCTGCAAAAAAGCTTGAGAATATTACTCTTTAGGGAATTATTCTAGTACAGTCATCACTTAAGGCTTTTATGATAAAACTCTTCACTCCTATTTTGAATATTCAACTTATTTGGTAAAATATTGATAATTGCCCTTCCATTTTCCATGTCTACCAGGACAGATAGCATGTCTGCCCTCTCAACATCATACAGTCTGAAGGCATCCCAGGATACCTGCTGTAACCCAGGGACAAAGAAGGTAGGCTTCAGACAGAGAAAACAAGGCCAGTTAACAACAGAGATAACCAGATGGTGAGATGCAAGCAGAAGATAAAAGCAAAAAACCCAATATGCTTTGGTACCATTCAACCCAGTTCTCCCAGCACATCAAGCCCTGGATAACCAACACACCTGAAAAGCATTATGCTGACCTAAAATCCCATATCATGCAGGTAATAGAGACATTTAGTTATGATATGAATAACTCACTTAAAGAAATATAGGAAAACACAGTAAAAAGATAGAAGCCCTTAAAGAGGAGACAAATGAATCCCTTAAATAAATCCAGAAAACCACAATTAAACAGGTAAAGGAATAGTCCAAGACCTAAAAATGGGAGTAGAAACAAACAAGGCAATGCAGTCAGGAGTTGGTACAAACATAGCAGCATTAGGAAGGTTGAGAATCACTGCTGTAAGTTATTAAACACAGAGAGGATAAGCTACCAACATCCGAATATAGCTGCATCACATCTACTGCACCTTTGGCTCATGGAACATCATTGAGGATGCAGTGAACAGAATACCAGGTCATCTATTGTAAAATAGTTTCCCCTAGAATATGATAGCATAAACGAATCACAAAACAGTAATATCAATGTACTTATGAACTTGAAAGGGATCAAATTTTATAGGGCTCCATGTTTACCCCACACAAAAAACAAAGGACTTCAGAAAACTAAGGGCAGCTGAGAGAGGATAATTAACCTCCCTACAGATGCAGAGTGTCATTAATTGGTTGTAGAATGCAGCCTGTTCAACACACACCAAACAGTTCTTCTCATTTTAGAATACAGGTTCTTCGTCTTCTTAATGTTGTCAATATTTAATACAATTCCTAATGATGGGAATCATTCCATCCATAAATTTTCTTTTCCTACTTTAGAACCGTCTTTTTGCTGCTGAAGGACCTGCCCATCTTGAATCCATCCCATGCACAGCCACCAAACCCTGACACTATGACTGATCCCATGTTGTGCTTACAGACAGGGGCTATGATAGCTGTCTTCCGAGAGGCTCTACCAGAAGCTGTTTAAAACAGATGAAGACATTTATAGCCAACCATTTGACTCAGGACACTGACAACTATGAAAGTGTTAGAGAAAGGATTTTAAAAGATGAATGGGATGAAAACTCCATAGGAAGAACTACAGTATCAACTAACCCAGACCCTTCTGAGCTCCCAAAGATTATCTGCCAACCAAAGAGCATACGTGGGCTGGTTTGTGTCCCCTAGCACATATGCAGTAGAGGACTACCTTGTCTGGCCTCAGTGAGAGAAGATGTGATAAATTCTGTAGAGACTTGATGCACCAGGAAAAAGGAATAGTGGACCATCAAAGATCTTAAAAAGAAGCCATTTATACATTTGTTAAAAGACTTCCAAGAAGACACCATTTTATGAAACCAAACTCACAGTGGCTAATATAAAGTTTGTTGCTTGGAGTTACAGACACTCTGGTCCTTAATATATAAAATTCATATGGAGTATTTAGATTTCTATTTTGATGTGTTCCATATTAGAATTGGTCAAAACATAGACCAATCAAGCTTGAAGGGAATATAGGACTCATCGAAGAAAGCTGAGTTTAATGGTTTGAAGGTTCTTCTGTTTTGTTTTGGTTTTGTTTTCTTTTGTTTTTTGTTTTGTTTTTTGAGACAGGGTTTCTCTGTGTAGCCCTGGCTGTCCTGGAACTCACTCTGTAAACCAGGCTGGCCTCGAACTCAGAAATCCGCCTGCCTCTTGGTTTGAAGGTTCTATAGGGACAACCTGGAAGAATTTTTCCCAGTAAAACTGCTTAGCTCTATACTTTGAACGTTACTGAAGTATCATACCATGCTAACTGTGACTCATTGTGTGAAATACCTTGTGTGTAATCAAGTAATAACCAGTCAGATTTTGTTTAAATAAATTAAGTGGAATTTTTATCTCCTATTGTCACAATCGAGTGAATAGTTCATCTCCATAGTTATAATGGACAGAGTTGCTCATTAATTTTAGTGAAGAAACCGAATTTATGGTTTGGATACATGGATGTACAATCACCATCACATTGCCTTCCAAGTATATCAGTCATAAAAGAGGAAGTTTTTCATCCATGTAGAGTGATGATGGCATATATCATAACTACTTCAGTGCCTTGAATAAATCTTATCTCTGTGCTGCACTTAAAATGTTTCAACTGATTGGAGAAACCATGAACAGCATCCAACTAATGGGAAAGAAGCAGGACAAGAAGATTACACTAACAAATGGTGCCAAACATTAAATTAAAATACAACACCAACACTTCAAATACGATTCTATAAAATAAAAAGTGTATAGAGACTATCACATGTACCATATACCCCAATATAGTATCAGATATCTGATATAAACAAGAAATAAAGACACAACAAACTAGAAGAGAAAAAAAGGGCAAGAGATCAAAAGAGAGGAAGGGGAAAGTAGCTACCTTTCCAGTGGGTCAGGCCTATCTGGCTGTTGCCAGGTAACCATGGGGAGGAGCATACCTGGCTATTGCCAGGAAACTATGGTGGAGTTTAGACAGACCTGTAAGGTCCCTGGTGATGCTCTTCATGTGTTAGATCAGGAGGTGACCTCTGAGTAACTTCACTCTCATGGCTGATTCTGAATCTGCCCAAAACATTTGGACCAGTTGCTTTCTTGTAGAAATGTGTGATTTCTCTGACTCTGCAGCACACGTGTCCAAACTATTTTGTCTTTTGTAGAATACATTAAGAAGACAGGCATAGCTGGGCAGTGGTGGCTCATGCCTTTAATCCCAGCACTTGGGAGGCAGAGGCAGAGGCAGGCGGATTTCTGAGTTTGAGGCCAGCCTGGTCTACAGAGTGAGTTCCAGGACAGCCAGGGCTACACAGAGAAACCCTGTCTCAAAAAACAAACAATCAAATAAACAAACAAAACCTGTTTTCAAGAAAACAGGCATAAATCTAACAGATCCGTTTACATACATTACTTGTTTTTGTTTTGTTTAGTTTTTGTTATTTTTTTTCTGTTGCAGTTTTTTATATTGCTTTATTTTTTACGTTTAGTGTTTGATTAGTATGTGGTTAAGGGACTTTTTTTTTTCTCCAATCTCTTGGGGGTTTTTTGGATGCTTCTTGCACATTAGCAGGCATATTCTTTGGTTTATGAAATTTTCCCTTTATGATATCATTGAAAATATTTTCTAGACCTTTGGGCTGAAATTCTTCTTTCTCCTACTTCAATTATCTGTAGTTTTTCTCTTCTCACATGTTGAGGAATTCTTGGTTGTTTATTGCCAGGAAAATTTTAGTATCCACATTTTTTGAGCAATGTATCCATTTAGTTTTATACATCCTTAATATCTGAGACTCTTTCTTCCTTTCCTGTTCCCTGGGTGAACCTTGTCTCTGTAGTTATCAGGTCACAGGCAATTTCAATGGCTTGCTCTCAGGGACTTAGCAACTGCTTAAGTCATTCCCTGCCTCCATCACCTGCTGCTGTTTTCAAATGTGCTTGTTATATACACAGAAGACCAGCTACAGCTGCTATCTATGTGTGTTCCCTGTCTCTGTTCTCTGCACATGCCCATCTCTATTCTCTTTTTTTACTCTCAGGTCTCTCTCTCTTCTCCCTGTCTGTCTGCCTGTCTGCAGGTGCGCTTTCCTGCCACAATGCCTTCCCCAGGTTCTCACTCATCTCCCTTCTTCCAAACAATTTTTTTTTTTGGTTTTTGAGACAGGGCTTCACTGTGTAAGCCTGGCTGTCCTGGAACTTACTCTGTAGACCAGGCTGGCCTTGAACTCAGAAATCCACCTGCTCTGCCTCCCAATTGCTAGGATTAAAGGTGTGTGCCACCACCGCCAGGCTAAACAACATCTTTTTGTACCATATTTGTTACATGTTTTTATTTCTCAGGACCTGCTGTGATAGGATAGCATGGACTTTTTGGTGACATATTTTCCTGGTTATTATTTATTATATTCCTATACTGGTGTCTATTCCCCTGGGTTTGAAGTGATTATTGATTTAGGTAGTGATTTCTGGATTTGTTTTTCTTGGGTAGAAATTTTGTTCCTGGGTTACTGTTTGATGTCTGGATTTACAGAAAAATTCGCCTGAGTTTTGCCTTTTTTACTGGCCTGTTTGGTGGGTATCCTCAAGAGGAAATGCTGGGTAATGTTGGGAACAGGGAGAAGAGGTGGGCAGGAAGAGATGATCTTAGCAATCACAGGGAGACATAGTCAGGACAGAGGTAAAGCTGTGTCTGGTGTTTAGTACAGTGCTAGGGGAAACTGTGATCATTGCATCTGGAATAACAGATAGTGTGGTAGATCTACAGAAAGCTTAACTGTGTCCTGGTAAGTAAAGCATGTGGTTGAACAGGGTCTAGCTGCCCAAGTGGGGCTGAGACACAGAGATGAGGCAGAAAAAGAAGGGCAGGTGGGCATTGTCTATCTTATCTATAAGTGGCATGCACAGGGGGAGAGGCAACTTCCACTGGTATTCTGTCTCAGAGTAAGTGCAACTGATATTAGGATCTGCAGTAACAGATAGTGAGGTAGGTCTTTGGACAAAGTACCTTTTCTACTGCCATACATGGCTTGTGGTTGAACAGGAGCATCTTTCAATAATAAGGACCTCAGGCACAAAAGATGGGTTTGTAAAGCCCAATCAATTCTGTTTTAGAGAGTTCATGAAGTCCATTTGAGCAAACATCCTATGACAACCCCCCTTGTCAACAGCCAGTCAAGGTACACCTGCAGGGTTAAGCTATATATCGATAACTAATACACCTTACAGAGGAAAAAAGTTAGTCTACCCATCATGGCTGTCAGATGGTTTTGCCCCCTTGATTGGTTCCTGCTAATTATGCCAGTCATGTAGTTTTTAGCCTTTGCCAGTCTTCAGGTTTCTCACAAATTCTCCTGTCTTTCCATGAATCCATCTCTGGTGATGCTGTGACAAGATGAATATGAGTGGGTTGGCACTGCAGTCACCTTTGAGGCGATACCTGTCCTTTTTGGTGTTTGTACAATGGATCCTTCTAGATTGTTAAACTGACCAAAGGGGTGATATAGAAAGAGCAGCAGTTATGGTGCCTCAGAGAAGAGTCCTTCTAAGGGGGACAAAATCAAACAAAAGAGGTGACAAAGATTCTCCAAATAAGACAGTCATGGAAGGCAGCACACATGGAAGAATTCTGTTATGTGAGTCAATTAACGTCCACAATACACAAAAGCCAGACTGTAAGGACCATCATAATTTTGATTAAGGATGTAGTTAAGAACATAATTAGGGCAGTATTATGCATATTATAGGGAGAAAGCAGGCAAGAGTACCACCTAAAAACCAATGTCATGCTTTGTATTGGGTGTTAGAAGACTGATATTTTTGGCCTTCTTGTAAGGCTGTGCCCTTCCCCAGCCATGAGCAGGCCTGAGAGACCTTGTTTCCCACAACAGAACAAGTGATAGGATCTAGGTGGATTTACCTACCTTAGCTTCACAGAACACAGAAGCAGAACTTCCCCTGGGCTTGCCTTGAGATATCTCCGGATGTGACCAAGAATGGATTTTAGATTATCCCACCCATCTTCAGCTGAATCCAGTAGGGGTGTGGGGTTGGGCCTCCCCCTTTAAATTGAGAGCTGAACATTAAAGCTTGGAGCCTTTATCAGAGAACTTTGTCTTGGCTTCATCTCTTCTTGCCCTCCATCCCCTTTCATTCCCAGCCCCACTTTCAGGTGGACCCAGATGATTCGTGGCCACAGGTGGCTACATGAGGCCAGCAGTTTGGTAAAAAAATATTGAGGAATTTTAGACAACCCATTACCAGTTCATATTCAACCACTGATTCTCTTCTATTACAACCTTGTGTAATGTATGAAGAATTAAATTTTGAGGAAATACTCCTAGCATCATTATTAACATGGGTTATGTTTTATAAGGTGAAGTGTGCATCTATTATGAGTTGGACAATATTCCATAGCCCTTCACAAAAGGATATAACTTGAGCCAACTGTTTGCTTCATCAGACTGCATGAAGAGCAGGTACCTGCTGCTCCTACATCACATTTAAATCAGGGAGCATGCATGGTTACTCTAGTGAAGGACACAGTCTATTAGTGAGAACTACTCTTAGATCGTGAGATGGTGTTCTATATTTGGTAAATATAGCTTTTAGATTTGGCCTTAGTATTTAATAAGGTTGTTCAGTTTTCCTCAGCTGTATGCAGACCCTGGCATGCTGAAGTAAGCAAAGGGCTTTTTCTTCATCTGAGATATTGAGATACATCTATATATGACAAAAAGAATATCGGGAGTGAGAATTTATTTATTTATTGTGGCATTCTATTAAATCCCCTTTTTACATACTTAGAAAGATTCATTCTCTCTATGATTTGAGATATGTTTATCTACAGAACCTCTACTAATACAACTGTGGTTTTTCTTCACTTTTCCATTGATGAAGATGTGTTGCCTACCAATAGTGCTCAACTGTGTTTCCCTTATTATTCTGGCTTTCTTTATGGTTGATTGATAACTGTCATCTGGTGAAAGGAAGCTGCAGTTTCCCTGAGCCCAGTGTGAAGCCACAAAATAAGTCTCTTGTTTCCTAAAACTCCTCTTTAGTGTTAATGGTGTTAGCATTCTGTCTAAAATTCTACCTCACAATTATCTGATGACAGCCAGGTATCCAGCTCCCCACAGATTTAAGAGAGACAGAATGTGTTCTATGTGTGTGGAGGGGAGGTGTGGAGTAAAGGGATGTCTCAGCAGACTCATGCCTCAGGCTGAGGTATCTCTTCTCCCTGAGGGACCAGCCACAAGACAGTACAGTATAGAATATAGTTTATTTAGGACATGGGGAGGGGAGTTAAGAGGCAGAGAAAGGAAGAGAGAGGCAGAAAGTAGAGAAGTAGAGGCCAGGCATAAGCATGTGGAGAGAGAGGGGGGAAGGGAATGGTAGAGACTGGGGAATTAATGAACATAAGAGGGCAAGAAAAGAAGAGATCAAGATATCAACAGAGAGAGGAAGGGGCAAGCAACCACCTTTATAGTGGGCCAGATCTATGTGGCTATTGCCACGTAATTGTAGAAAGGAGCACACCTGGCTGTTGACAAGTAACTGGGGGTGGAGTTTAGACAGAATGCTAAGAAATAGCTGGGTTATCCTTACTCTTGTGTGTCAGATTGATACCTCCACTGCACACTCAGTACTGGGCTATGGAAGCTGCTCACCTTGATTACAGGAAGAAGAAGGCAAGTGCTGTGAGGAAAGCTTAGGTAAGGTCTGGAGTCAGGTCCTAGTAGGTGCAGGATCATTGCTCTCAGAGGGGAGGAGCAGGCAGCTGAACAGCCAGAGCTGCAATGCTGGGTTCTCCCCCAGGGCTGGGTGGGGTGAGATTCCTCTTTGAAGACAGAAACAAAAGCTAATGGAGTGCAAACCACTCCTGAGCTCTGGAAAAGGTCTGACCCTGGTCTAGAAGCACACTTTAACCTTGAGGAGTGGTAAGACTCACTGGCCAATCAAGGCTCCAAGGCAGACCTGCCAATCAGACAAGGAGGCGGGATCTTCCGGGTGCCATTCTGCAAGTTCGCTGTGCCTGTGCAGGCTTGAATGGTCGTCTATACCCTGCTCTGAGCCCTGCTGTGGGTGCTGTTTGGAGACCTCAGGGAGGCTCTGAAGTCGAGTCATGGTGAGCACAGGATCACTGCCCACAATGGGTAGGGGCAAGCAGGTGAGCAGTGGGAGCTGGGGTGTTGGGTCCTCTCTGGAGCTGCGTGGGAAGCACCAACCAGATGAGACCACGTGTGGGGTCCCTGGTGATGCTCCTCACGTGTTAGATCAGGAGGTGACCTCTGAGTAACATCACTGTCATGGCTGATTCTGAATCTGCCCAAATCATTTGGACCAGTTGCTTTCTTGTAGAAACACGTGTGGTTTCTCTGACTCTGCAGCACATGTATCCAAACCATTTTGTCTTTTATAGAATACATTAAGAAGACAGGTATAGCTGGGCAGTGGTGACACATGCCTTTAATCCCAGCATTTGGGAGGCAGAGGCAGGTGGATTTCTGGTCTACAGAGTGAGTTCCAGGACAGCCAGGGCTATACAGAGAAACCCTGTCTCAAAAACAATCAAACAAAACCTGTTTTTAAGAAGACAGGCATAAATCTAACAGATCTGCTTTCATACATTACTTTTTTTGGTTTAGTTTTTGTTAACTTTTTCCATTGCAGTTCTTTATATTGCTTTATTTTTTATGTTTAGTGTTTGATTATTATCAGGTAAAGGAACTTTTCCCCCCTCTGATCTCTTGGGTGTTTTGGATGCTTCTTGTACATTAACTTGCATGTTCTTTGGTTTAGGAAAATTTGCATAATTATCTCATTGAAATAATTTTCTAGATCTTTGGGCTGATATTCTTCTTCCTCTTTTCCAATCAACTGTCGTTTTCCCTTCTCATATGTTGAAAAATTCCTAGTTGTTTAGGGTTAGGAAACTTTTAGAATCCACATTTTTTTACCCAATGTATTCATTTTATCCTATTCATCCTTAATATCTGAGACTCTCACTTCCTTTCTCGTTCTGTGGGTGAACCCTGTCTCTGTAGTTGTCAGTACACAGGCAATATCAATGCTCTGCTCTCAGGGACTTAGCAACTGCTTAAGTCATTCCCTGCCTCCATCACCTGCTGCTGTTGTCAGGTGTACTTTATATACATGAACCACCAGCTAAACAAGTCTCTCTGTTCCCTGTCTCAGTTCATGCCTTCTCTCTATTCTCTTTGTTTACTCTCAGGGCTCTCTCTCTGCTCCCTGTCTGTCTGTCTGTCTGTCTGTCTGTCTGTCTGTCTGCAGGTCCTCATCTGTGCCTCATTCCCTTCCCCAGATTCTCACTCATCTCCCTGCCCCCAAACAACCTCTTTTGTACCATATCTGTTGCATGTTTTAATTTCTCAGGACCTGCTGTGATAGGATAGGTCGGCACTTTTGGTGACTTATTTTTTTCTGGCTGTTATTTATTATATTCCTATGTTGGTGTCTAGGCCTCTGGGTTTGAAGTGATTATTATCTCAGTACTGATTTCTGGATTTGTCTTGCTTGGGTGGGAGTTTTGTTCCTTGGTTGCTGTTTGATGTCTGGATTTACAGAGAAAGTTGCCTGAGTGTTGCCTCCTTTACTGACATGTTTGGTGGGTATGCTCAAGAGGGAATGCTTGCTAATGTTGGGAGCAGGGAGAAGAGGTGGGCAGGAAGAGATGATCTCAGAAACCACAGGGAGACATAGTCAGGAGAGAGGTAAAGCTGTCTCTGGTGTTTAGTACAGTGCTAGGGGAAAACTGTGATCATTGCATCTGGGATAACAAATAGTGTGGTAGATTTATAGAAAGCTTACCTTGTGTCTTGGCAGGTATAGCATGTGGTTGAACAGGAACTGTCTGCACAAGAGGGACTGAGACACAGGGATGAGGCAGGAAAGGAAGGGCAGGTGGGGATTGTCTACCTTACCTATAAGAGGCATGCACAGGGAGACAGGCAACTTCCACTGGTATTCTGTCTCAGAGTAAGTGCAACTGATATTAGGATCTGCAGTAACAGATAGTGAGGCAGGTTTTTGGACAAAGTAACTTTTCTGCTGCTGTGAATGGCTTGTGCTTGAACAGGAGCATCTTTCAATAATAAGGACCTCAGGCACAAAGATGAGTTTGTAAAGCACAATCAATTCTGTTTCTGAGAGTGCACAAAGTCCACTTGAGCAAACATCCTATGACAAGCCCACCTTGTCCACAGCCAGTCAAGGTACAACTGCAGGGTTAAGCTTCATGTAGGTAACTAATACACCTTACAGAGAAAAAGTTAGTCTACCCATCATGGTTGTCAGATGGTTTTGCCCCCTTGATTGGTTTCTGCAGATTATGCCGGACATGTAGTTTTTAAAATATTAAGTTGCTGACCTGTGTATTAATGTCTTAATCTTGCTGTAACTACAATAAATACCCAGCACCTCTAGACTCTCAGTTTCAATCTCACGTGAGGCTGACTGGTGAAAATCCTTATTACAGAGCTCATAATAAAGACCTCCATGTGATTGCATTGCAATAGGCTCCTTGTTGGTCATTGTGGTCTCTGTGGCTTGGACATAACATCTTGGTGCATTGACCCAATACCCTCAGGACTCCCAACTAAAGGTTTGAAAGGCCAGTTGTTAAGATCCACCATTGTTTTTGTGTCAGTGGCTTGTCTGCCAGGGCTACACAGAGAAACCCTGTCTCAAAACAAACAAACAAACAAACAAACAAACAAACAAACAAACAAACAAAAAACCAAACAAAGAAAACAGGTGTAGCTGGGCAGTGGTGGCTTTTAATCCCAGCACTTGGGAGGCAGAGGCAGGGGGATGATGGTGATGGAATAATGATCAATAATCATGTTAATCAATAATCAATACTAATTGATGGCCAATATTCAATACTAGTCAATAACCAAAAGTGATCAATAATGTTGATAATCAATAATCGATAATCAGCAGACAGTGCTAATCAATAATCAATATTTATCAATAGCCAATAATGATCAATAATTGATGGCGCATGCCTTCAATCCCAGCACTTGGGAGGTAGAGGCAGGCAGATTTCTGAGTTCAAGGCCAGCCTGGGCAACAGAGTGAGTTCAGGGACTGCCAGAGCTACTCAGAGATAGCAGCTGGAGACTACATTTCCCATAAGGACTCGTGCCAAAATGGTTGTCAAAGAACTAAATGCGCACATGCATCAAACTCAATCCAATATGGCGGCCGGCCTTGAAACTACAGATCCCATGAGGCCACGAGGAAAAAGAAAGATGGCAGCCGGTGGGAGACTATATTTCTCATGAAGAGGCTGGACCGGCGCACAGGCATGATGTATGGAGATCCTGACTGGAGCCCACTGACTGCACCACTAGACAACCATTGCCACCATCACAGTCCGGAAAAAGTACCTCTGTCCCGGTGGTATCTGTGGCCTCCCTCTGACATCACAGACCAAGGGATGTAATCCGATTGCCCCGCTGCAGACAGGGAGATGACTGGAGCCTCCAGGTACCATGAGGGACAGGTGGAAGCAGAGGCCCCAGGTTGCCCATGAATCTGAGGCAAGAGCATGACTGGAGCTGCTTACAGGTACTGGCTGGCGGACCTATGGACACACCCCCAGACTTGTACAAAGGAGAACTGTATCATGTTGGGCGTTATTATTGAAAGACTCCCAGGAAGGGAGACCCTCACTCTAGTCTCAGGATATAGCAATCACTAAGTAAATCACAAGACACAAGAGGCTTTATTTCAGGAATCAGCCGGGCTTAGGTCAAGACTCATAATGAGGAGTGTCGACTCCGAGGCCAGGGGAAAAAGGTATTTAAAGGAAAAAAACCAAAACCAGGGGGGTGAGGGGGAAACCAAGGAAGGATATCATAAAAATAGTGGACAGTCCCAGCCCATCATTCAGTTGGTCATGTGGGAAACATCCTGTACATGTTTTTCTCAGGAATTGAATCTTGCTCAACCATCTACTTTGTGGTCAGCCAGTTCCAGGAATGGCCCAGCTGACCTGTAGTTTTAGTTCTGCTTTCTTTGTGGTCAGCCAGTTCCTGGAACCTGGAGCTAGTGAACCAGTTGGCCTACATTCTTGGCTCAGCTCTAGGGGGTCATACAAACTTCCCATAACCTTTATAAATTTTTATATCTTTCAATTGTCACCTGGTCATAGTTTTCATGAGGACACAAGGGTCACCAGTATGGGAAACTGATCGTCAATGGACTGTGATTACTATTCTGGGCTTTCATTTTAAGATCGAAAATAAAGTACTTAAGTACAAGCATGGAGGTACAAGCCTTAAATCCCAGAAGAAAAGAGACAAGCAGATCACTGATTCAAGTCTTCCTGGTACAGAACAAGTTTTAGGTAATGAAAAGCTTAGATACACGCAAAGTGTTACACATATATTACCCACAATTCAGGAGACAGAGCCATGCAGACCTCTGAGTTCAAGGTTCATCAACTGGGTAAGATCTAGAACAGCCGAGCTTAGCCTGTGAAGTTGTTGAAAAATAGAAAGCTGGTGATGATGTAATAGAAGGGGCGATGTTCCAACCTCAGAAGGCAGAGGAACTCAGCAGCTTTGTCCTTGTGGCTCTGGGAGGAAAGAATAGAAGGGACGACTGAGACAATTGATGCTGGTTGGCTGTAGTTAAAAAATTAGTGGTGATGAAGAAGAAACCAGCACCACTGAGGTGAAATCTTCTGGTAAGTGTTTTCTGAGAGAACAAAGAAGCTGTGTTTCAGAGATAGCCAAGGTTGTCCCTTGTTGTGCACCTGGAGTTGATCATGTGTGAGAATCACCCAGATGGTATTGGCTTTTAGACATAAATGAATCTCATGCAGAGCAACTAAGGCTTGGCATGGTGAAGGGAGTGTATAAGAGGAACACAGTGAATCCTAGTTGCAGGAGAAGAACCCAGCATATTGAAGATGTCAGTCCCATGGGATGAGCAGAAAGAACAGCAGCAGCAGTAGAGTGGAGTCAAGCAGAACCTAGAGTGCTACAGATGGAAGAGCTGGTGAAGTGACCCAATCTCTTTTGAGGAGCACAGATGATCATATGTGCATCCCAGATACTGGAACAAGAAGCTGTAATACTGAAGTTACCTTTGAAACCCCAATATTTTGAGATTCCAGAGCTGTGGGGTACCTGCTCAGGAAAACTATTTCAGACAGTGCAGTAACAGATAGTGAGGCAGGTCTTTGGACAAACTACCTTTTCTACTGCCATGCATGGCTTGTGGTTGAACAGGAGCATCTTTCAATAATCAGGACCTAAGGCACAAAGATTAGTTTGTAATGCCCAATCAATTCTGTTTCTGAGAGCACACAAAGTCCACTTGAGCAAACATTCTATGACAAACCCCCCTTGTCAACAGCCAGTCAAGGTACAACTGCAGGGTTAAGCTACATATTGATAACTAATACACCTTACAGAGAAAAAGTTAGCCTACCAATCATGTTTGTCAGATGATTTTGCCCCTTTGATTGGTTCCTGCAGATTATGCCAGTCATGTAGTTTTTAAAATATTAAGCTGCTGACCTGTGTGTTAATGTCCCAATCTTGCTGTAACTACAATAAATACCCAGCACCTCTAGACTCTCAGTTTCCATCTCATGTGAGGATGACTGGTGAGAATCCTTATTACAGAGCTCATAATAAAGACCTCCATGTGTTTGCATTGCAATAGGCTCCTTGTTGGTCATTAGGGTCTCTGTGACTTGGACATAACATCTTAGTGCATTGACTGGAACCCCAAGACCCCCAGGACTCCCAAATTAAGAATTGAAAAGCCAGTTTTTAATATCCACCATTCTGTCTGTGTCAGTGGCTTGTCTTCCAGAATTGTGTGTGTGCCTTGGTTTTCAGATTTTTCTTGAATATCTGTGGAGGGAGATGACTAAATTCAATGTGGAACCCAGCTACAGTGGATACACTGGAAAGTCTGAGCCCTGAAGTGCTTCAAAGATGTTCCAGAGCCTGGCATAGTAGAAACTGTTTCTCTGGTCTTAATCTCTGGAAAGGTTAGAGCAAACTTGGAGCCCTGCTACAGGGCTCACAGTTGCCTTCCTGTCTTCATTTTCTTCTTTGTCCAAGTGGAGGAATCTTCTGGGTAGCCTTTAGCGCCCCCTTGTGGCTGTCTATTTTGTGTGTGGAACTTTGTCATTCTCTCACTGAGGAAATGAGACAGACTCCACCCTAAATGATTTAGTTACTAGCCCCACACCTTGGGTTAAATCCTTCTTAACAACAGGACCTAGACCCATTGACTAGTCCATGACTGAGAGCTCTTAAAGACAGCATCCAGGGCAAAATCAGGCTCTGCCTACCTTGTTTTACAGGGTAGAAAGACAAAGACCTCATTTCCCACCTCCTGAACTACCCTTTGCCCAGTTCATATGTGACTCTCTGGTTTTGAACTTGGAGCTGTCATACGATGGGAGGTTGTTCTTCATTGATTGTCACAAATTTAGCATATCTTCCTTGGACCAGAGATCCTGTCCTTTGTTGGTGGTCATTTCCAGGTCTGTGGGAAAATCTGCTTTTCTGTCCACCTTCCAGCTGTTTTAGCCTCCTCTTCTGTAGCAATGACCTGAGAACCCAGGGTTAAAGATGCCTCACCCCAGGTCAGCACAGCCTCTGAGCTCCCCATTCCAGTGTATCCTTTCCTGCTCTGAGCCAGGTGCCCTCCCTATTTTGTCCTTGCTCAGCCACAGCTCCAACTCCCTCTTGTGGTGGCAGGGGATCCTATAATTGATATGGTTAAATCTTTGGTTTTTTGTTGTAACAACTTCCTCATTTATTATTGTGTCTGTGATATTGTTGTTTTCAGTTCTCAGCATTTCAGAGCTACGGTCATCTGAAGGAGCCTCAGTCGAGGGCGTGCCCTCATCAGAATGGCTGGTTGCTATTTCTGTGAGAGATAGTGTTGACGATTGATTAGGAAGGCTCTTCCACTGAGTTGCAATATCCCTAAGCAAGTGAGTGGTCCTGGGCTGGATGAGAGAGCAGGCTGAGCATGAGACAGTGACCAAGCAAGAGAGCAAGCCAGGAGACAGTGTTTTTCCATGCTTTTTTTATGGTATATTTTATTTACATTTCAGATGCCATTCCCTTTCCCCACCCCCACACCCAATAAAACCCCTATCCCACGCTCCTTTTTCCTTTTTCCTTTTATACTCTCTTTAAAAATATTAATTAAAGGCATTATAAGTTTGTTAATGCTGAATCAGAAGTGTAACCCAACACCCAACCTAGATATATAGTCTTTGGTGGAGACACGTGAACATTTGCCTCCATGTCCCCCCTTTTCTCTCTCTTTCTCTCTCTCATCACCTAGCTTCTCCTTTCCTTTTTCTCCTCCTCTCCTTACTCCTTCTCTTCCTCTTGGTACACCTTCCCACCTTAGTTCTTCTTACATATCACCCTTCCTGTTAAAATAAAACTTTTCCCTCAAAATACAATTAGAGCATAATTATGCCAATTTGTACCAGTGAGGAACAATATAGTCCTAATACCCACTCCATCATTTTGTTGACTAACCAGAACCTCTGTCATCTATCCTAACTAAAATGCTTAATTCTGAACCTGGATGTTTCCTTGGCTTTAGAATGAATGTCAGCTGAAAACAATCCACTCAAAAATTTTCTCTCAAGGTAAATAGCCAGGATTGGCTATGAGACCACATATCATATAACCCCGTCAGAAATCAGGAATGGCTGAGTTAATTGTCCATGCTTTTTGCTTTCAGTTTCTAATCTAAGCTCTCAAAATAATGGACTGTGATCTGACAGAACCATGTACAATAACCAGTTATTACCTGAGTTGGTTTTGCTTAGAGGATTCAATCACAGCAGCAGAGTAGCAAGTTAGAACAACAACCAAATGGTATCAAAGGGTTATTTTGCTGCTGTACAGAATCTATGTTGTAGATTGTATTCTGGAGGACAGGACAAATTTTGAGTAGAAAGATTTTTGGATTGCTTGGGGTCTTTAACTCTCCATTAAGGGTCCTGCCTGACTGCAGGATGTGGCCTCTTCAGTGTCCATATCTCACTGCTATGCATCTCAGCTAAGATCAACCTTAGACTTCTTGGTACCTATTTTTGATCTCTGGCACACCCTAAATGTACCCCCTGACCCCCAGCCAGCTGCAGATTTTGATTCATTTTCCCCTGTGGCCCTCTCTTCTTTCTCGCCACACCTGTTGCTGGTTCTCCCCGATTCCCCTTTCTTATCTGCTCTCCCATGCAGTTCTCTGTCTTCCATCTGCCTCCTATGATAGCTTTACTCCCCCTTCTGAGTGAGAGTAAACTGTGCTCATTTCGCCCTTCCTTGTTGTTTAGTTTCTTTGTGTCTATGAAATGTAGTGTGGGTTTCCTGTATCTTATGATTATTATTCATTTGTAAGTGAGTACATACATGCATGTGCTTTTAGATCTGGGTTACCTCACTGAGACGATAGTACTTAGCTGTATCCATTTGCCTGCAAAATTCATGATGTCATTGTATTTGATAACTAAATAATGTTTCATTTTGTAAATGAACCACATTTTCTATGTTCACATTTTGGTTGAGCAGCATCTGTATTATTTCCAGTTTCAAGTTGTTATAAGTAAAATGGCTCTGAACTTAGTGGACTTCCTACTCTAGGTCACCTGCCTTCACAGAGTTCCTCCTGTAACTTCTGTTTGTCCTTTGAGAGGGTGTGGGCCCCTGGGAATCCATGATGATGTATCAAGTCTCTATTGGGTGAGATGCATCCTCTCCACTGAGGCCAGACATGGCAGCCCAGTTATGGGAACAGATTCCAATGACAAACAGCAGCGTTAGGGACTGATCCTGCTACAGGTGTTGTAGGACCATCATGAAGACTGAGCTACAGGCCATCGGTCCATTGTCCACCTGTGAGTGTTATTGTTTTTGTCTCAGTTTCTTAATGGCCCCAAGGGTCAAGGTTAATTGAGTCTGCTGGTCTTCCTGTGGATTTCCTATCCTGTTCAGGGCACAAAATACTTCCCCCAACTTTTCCATCAGAGTTACCAAGGTGCATGCAATGTTTGACTGTGGATCTCTGCTTCTGCTTCAGTGAGCTGCTGGATGGAGCCTCTCAATGGACAATTATGCAAGGCTCCTGTGTGGGAGCATCACAGAGTATCCTTAATAATGTCATGGATTGGAGATTGTCCATGTGTGTCTCCAATTGAATGAGTTTTCATTGTCCACACCTTCAGTCTCTGCTCCAGCTTTATCTCTGCATTTCTTTTACAGTGGATAAATTTTGTTCTGGGTGTCTCCAGTGTTGTGGTTGAATCTGATCCTTCAGCTTTTTTCTCATGCTCCCATATATTCCCCATTTGGACTCTGTCCCTCAATCACATAAGATACTGTGGACACACTTGCTGTTCAATGCTATGCTATTTTGCAAACCTGGTGGTTTTATATTTTAACTTTATTCATTCTGTTTTTGCTTTTCTAGACCAAATTTCCCTGTGAAGCACTTCCTGTTATAATTGTAGATATAGAAACCACATAAGCCACCTGACATATTTTTGTTAAGTAGGCACATGATTTTGTGCTGCTCTTAGTCTACATCTTTCATTTTGAAATTCAGCAAAATATATAGATTATATTCTATTTCTCCAGATGGCTTCTGCTCACATCATTAATATTATCTGATTCTTCAGATTCATTGAATTGCAGGTGTATGATGTTCTGCCTAACTCTTGTGTTTCTTCTGAAATTTTGGATAAATAAGTGTGACATGCGTGTGTGCATGACTACGAATGTGTGCCTCATCTTTACTGTTGTCAGAAGATGGCCTCAGAATTTATGATCATGAAGAAATGGACAGGTGTTGGTCCACATGTGTATGTCCGAAATTGACCACCATTATGTGGAAGACCAGCAAGAGCTTTCAACTCCTGAGCTATATCTCCTGAACTACGTTCTTTATTTCTGATCAACATATACATTACTAATATTTTCACTTGTCTATTTTTAACTGTTTAAACATACATTCCCTTCTAGTAAAATTTAATTAATTTTGCTGTTTAAACTGGTTCACTGCATGTTTTTCAAGATGAATACAGTGCTGCAGTGAATGCATAATTCTTTGCAATAACTTCATTAAAGAACTGTGAATTCATACTGTCATTTTTGTTTCCTGCTTTATTTTTGTAGCAGAATGAGTTTCTTAACATGTAACTTTTGCTGTCCTGAAACTCATTGCATAGACCGTGCTGGCATCCAGCTCAATGATATCCACCTACCTGTACGTCTGTGATTAAAGACATGACCAAATACACACAGCTTGCCCATCACTTTTGTAGTTAGTAATTTTTCATCCAGCTTTTCAGATGTGTGTTCAGTACAGTTGATCTCTTTCCCCCTGCATATCCCTCTCAATTGCCATTTGTGTTGTAAGGCTATATCCTATTCTAAGGGGTCAGGAGTGACACAGGTGAACCCTGTGTCAAGGGTTCAAGTGTCAATATTTCAAGTTTCTTCTAAACTGGCATGATGATTATATTATAATTTGTGTGTCAGAAAATAAGTGGAGGAATCACCTGAATTATTTGATTATATTGTCTAGGAAACATAACTTTACTTTGTATTGATGTCAGTATCAGGCTTTGTGTTGTAACATGTGTGTGATATTTTAGGAAGCAGTGAGTTTCAATGATGTGCATGTGAACTTCACTGCAGAAGAGTGGAATTTGCTGGATCCTTCCCAGAAGAATCTCTACAAAGATGTGATGCTGGAGACCTACTGGAACCTCTCTGCTATTGGTAAGACTGATTTTTTTTTTTTTTTTTTTTTGCTTCTCAAAATAAGGGAAAAATGTTTCTGGGTTACTGATGATTATGTCTTATTTCAATGGAGAACAAGTAATATTGAGTTGAATAAATCAGGTTCATTGCTGTGAAAATTCAGAGTAACTTGAATTTTGCCTAATTCCAATACCATATCATTGATTTTCTTGTACCTTGGTTTTAGGCTATAATTTGGAAGTTCATCATACTGAAGAACAACATCAAACTTCTAGACATCATGAAAGGTATTTTTTGGGGGAGGGGGTTTCAAGACAGGGTTTCTCTGTGTAGCCCTGGCTGTCCTGGGACTCACTCTGTAGACCAGCCGGCCTGGAACTCAGAAATCTGCCTGCCTCTGCCTCCCAAGTGCTGGGATTAAAAGTGTGCACCACCACCGCCCGGCCATGAAATGTAATTTTAATGTTTAAGCTGATACAAATATGCCTGTGAGGTAATTTTAATATGATCTGGATTCTCTAAAGGAAAGCAAGTGTGTAAAATATGATTCATTTTATTGTAGCTATGATTATAATATTCTCCCAAAACTTGTACCTCCATGTCAGTTATCTGATTGGTGTTTGCAAGGCATTTCTGTAAGAAAGAAGAGAAGAAAACAATGCTTTAAGCAATTCCTTTAATTGATTTGTATCTCCATTAGAGCTATGTCGTGGAACTACCAATTTGTATAGTCTCATAATATTTAGATGTTGCACATTGAATAGTGATAAACATGTATCCATAACCTTCTAATAATCAAATAGTCCATGATAAAATTGGTGACACTCGTATTCGAGAATGTTGTTTTGGAGAAACATTAATCATGTCTACAATGAACAAAAAGTCAATGTATGTGAATTCAATGTGGAAATATTTATTTTGTTCTGCTTTTTTAATTGCGGTATCAATTGTCAGAATGGATGAAACCATGTGAGCATAGGGATACTAAAAAAAACAACCTCTGTCTATTTCACAACAATGAGAAGATATGTAGTATTCTGCCTTTGGTAGACTTTCTGAATATGATAGGTGTTTACAATTAATTGGTTTTCTGACTTTACCCAAATTCACACTTCAGAAAATCATTATGGGTACTAGAAGTTTGCACTTCTTCTGTTCACCCTGTTTCACAGTGCTTTTGTGGTGTGATGCATACTACAGGAAAAACTAAGAATGCAATCAGAGTTTTAATGCTCTTAGTTGTTCCATTTTATTCTGACGTATGAATGCATCATATAGAAATCTCATATAGAAAAAGGATGTTATAAATGTGAGCCATGTAGCAAATATTCTTACCATCACAGGTATTTTCAAGTACAACCGTGAACATCAAAGTGATAAAAGCATAAGATCTGAGTGTTCTTTATTATGAGACCAACTGTAAAATTGATTCATAATGATAAAATGATTGATCAGACTAATAAATGTGATAAAGCTTTCACATGTGCCCATTACTGTTGCAGGCATGAAAGAAGTCATACTGAAGAGAAACCTTATGAACGTAACCAATGTGGTAAAGCCTTTTCATATCAAAGTAGTCTTCAAAGACATACAAGAACACATACTGGAGAGAAGCCTCATGAATGTAATCAATGTGGTAAAGCCTTTTCATGTCACAGTCATCTCCAAAGACATAAAACAACACATACTGGAGAGAAACCTTATGAATGTGATCAATGTAGTAAGGCCTTTTCATGTCACAGTAGTCTCCAAAGACATAAAAGAACACATACTGGAGAGAAACCTTATGAATGTAATCAATGTGGTAGAGCCTTTTCATGTCACAGTCATCTCCAAAGTCATAAAAGAACACATACTGGAGAGAAGCCTTATGAGTGTAATCAATGTGGTAAAGCCTTTTCACAACACAGTAATCTCCAAAGTCATAAAAGAACACATACTGGAAAGAAGCCTCATGAATGTAATCAATGTGGTAAAGCCTTTCATATCACTGTCATCTCCAATATCATAAAAGAACACATACTGGAGAGAAACCTTATGAATGTAATCAGTGTGGTAAAGCCTTTTCACAAGACAGTAGTCTCCAATATCATAAAAGAACACATACTGGAGAGAAACCTTATGAATGTAATCAATGTGGTAAAGCCTTTTCAAAACACAGTAATCTCCAAAGTCATAAAAGAACACATACTGGAGAGAAGCCTTATGAGTGGTAATCAATGTGGTAAAGCCTTTTCACGTCATAGTCATCTCCAAAGTCATAAAAGAACACATACTGGAGAGAAGCCTTATGAGTGTAATCAATGTGGTAAAGCCTTTTCACGTCATAGTCATCTCCAAAGTCATAAAAGAACACATACTGGAGAGAAACCTTATGAATGTAATCAATGTGGTAAAGCCTTTTCACGTCACAGTAGTCTCCAAAGTCATAAAAGAACACATACTGGAGAGAAACCTTATGAATGTAATCAGTGTGGTAAAGCCTTTTCACATCACAGTCATCACCAAAGACATAAAAGAACACATACTGGATAGAAACCTTATGAATGTGATCAATGTGGCAAAGCCTTTACAAGTTCCAGTTATCTCCATATAATAGAAAACCCATATACCAGAGAGAATACTTAGATATGTAATCAATGTAAAAAAAATCATTTATAATTGAAAATTCTCCAAAGACATAAATGTTCACATACTGGAGAGAAACTGTGTGAATGTAATTAATATGTTAAAAAGCCTTTACAGAAACTTTTGTCTCCAAAACCATAAAACAACCCATATTGGAAAGAAACCTATGAATATAATCATTGTGGTGAAAGTGTTAAAAATTTTCAAAAACTTCTAGCATGCTGAGAGGAACCAAGAGTACAGGTCAGCTCATTTGTGAACTCTGTGTTTCAGAAATTTGGCTGACCACAAGATGGTTGAGTATGAATACGCTGTTGAGAATAGACTATACAGAATATTCTCCCTGACAGTTACTTAGACCCTGTCACAAACTGAATAATGGGCTGGGACTTTCCAATAACCACCCTTGACTCCACCTGCATTATGGTTTTTTCTGTGTGGTTTTGCCTTTAAATTCCCTGTGCCTCCAAAGCTCAGGGTCAAACCCCATAGACCCTGCATGGGTTCTGGGTCTTGACCTCAGCATGCTGGTCAAAATATACCTCTTGCTGATTACATCGACTTCTGTGTCTTGTGAGTTATTGGGTGACCATGAGTTCCTGAGGCTTGGGTGGGGGGAGTTCTTCCCTTTTGTGAGGACTTTATAGTGGTGAAAGTCTTTCCATAAAAGATTTTTTCCAAAACATAAAAGAACAGGTATTAGACAGAACTATGAATGTAATCTTTGAGCTAAAGCCTTTGCATGTCTCACTAATCTCAAAAACATAAAAGATCCCACATTGGAAGAAACCTCATGAATGTGATCAACGTGGTAAAGACTTTTCACAACTTGAGCATCTCCAAACCTATAAAAGAGAAACCTACATGAATACATGAGAGAAACATGAATACAGGAGAGAAACCTCATGAATATAATCAGTGTTGTAAAGCATTTGCCAGTCACACTCATCTGCAGTGACAGGAGAGATCACATACCAGAGAGAAACCTGCTTGAATATTCACAATGTGGTAAAGCCTTTGCCTGTCATAGTTCTTTACACACACACAAAGAAATCACACTGGAGAGAAGCCTCATTAATGTAATCAATGTGGAAAAACTGACAATTCACTTTTTTCTGCGACTACATAGTAGAACACGTTCAAGATAGTGACTCAGTGTCATCAAGGTGCTAAGCCCTTGCATGTCACAGGCATCACCGGATACATAAAAGAACACATACTGTAAAGAAACTGCATGAATGCCATGAATGAGGTACAGTCTTTGCATGACAGTGTACTCTCCAAATACTTCAAGTAATACATTTTTTAGAGAAACCTTATGAATGTGACAAACGTGGAAAAGCCTGTGTCTATCACTGTAGTATCCAAAGACATAAAAGACCACAAATTGGACAGAAATCTTGTGCATGTACTCAAGTTGGAAAATCCTTTACATGCCACAGTATTCTCTGAATAGAAAAATCAACACATACTAGAGAGAAACCTTCTGAAAATAATCAATGTGGCAAAGCATCTGCATGTCCTAATCATACTTAAATGAACGAAAGAATTCATAGTAGAAATAAACTGTGGTGATTTGAATATATTTGGCCCTAAGAAGTGATAATATGTATTAGTATGTTTGGCCTAGGTGGATATTACTGTTTTGAAATAAGTGAATTCCTAGGGTCGGTGTCTTTGGAGCTCCAGCCAGTGCAAAATAGAGTCTCCTACCATTTTGCTGGATGATGTCTCTTCCTGGATGCCTTTTTATGAAAATGCAGAACTCTCAGCTCCTTCTCCAGAATCATGACTGCCTGCATGCTGACATTCTTCCTGCTATGTTGGTCATGAACTAAACACTTGAAAGTGTAAGACAGACCCAGTTAACTATTTGCCTTTAAAACTGTTGCCTTGGTCACAGTGTCTCTTCTTAGCAATGGAAATTCTATCTGAGACAGAAGTTCGTTCCCCAGGCTTAAGCATTTTTATTGATAGGCCTTACCATG